>NW_026945610.1:1046822-1069322 GCF_034702125.1 Engraulis encrasicolus | reverse complement strand
CTTAAGCAACAGATTAAGACTTGGTCATTACAATAAGGTTATAACAGCCTTAAGCAACAGATTAAGACTTGGTCATTACAATAAGGTTATAACAGCCTTAAGCAACAGATTAAGACTTGGTCATTACAATAAGGTTATAACAGCCTTAAGCAACAGATTAAGACTTGGTCATTACAATAAGGTTATAACAGATTAAGACTTGGTCATTACAATAAGGTTATAACAGATTAAGACTTGGTCATTACAATAAGGTTATAACAGATTAAGACTGGGTCATTACAATAAGGTTATAACAGATTAAGACTTGGTCATTACAATAAGGTTATAACAGATTAAGACTTGGTCATTACAATAAGGTTATAACAGATTAAGACTTGGTCATTACAATAAGGTTATAACAGCCTTAAGCAACAGATTAAGACTTGGTCATTACAATAAGGTTATAACAGCCTTAAGCAACAGATTAAGACTTGGTCATTACAATAAGGTTATAACAGCCTAAGCAGATTAAGATAAGACTTGGTCATTACAATAAGGTTATAACAGCCTTAAGCAACAGATTAAGACTTGGTCATTACAATAAGGTTATAACAGATTAAGACTTGGTCATTACAATAAGGTTATAACAGATTAAGACTTGGTCATTACAATAAGGTTATAACAGATTAAGACTTGGTCATTACAATAAGGTTATAACAGATTAAGACTAGGTCATTACAATAAGGTTATAACAGATTAAGACTTGGTCATTACAATAAGGTTATAACAGATTAAGACTTGGTCATTACAATAAGGTTATAACAGATTAAGACTGGGTCATTACAATAAGGTTATAACAGATTAAGACTTGGTCATTACAATAAGGTTATAACAGCCTTAAGCAACAGATTAAGACTTGGTCATTACAATAAGGTTATAACAGCCTTAAGCAACAGATTAAGACTTGGTCATTACAATAAGGTTATAACAGATTAAGACTTGGTCATTACAATAAGGTTATAACAGCCTTAAGCAACAGATTAAGACTTGGTCATTACAATAAGGTTATAACAGCCTTAAGCAACAGATTAAGACTTGGTCATTACAATAAGGTTATAACAGCCTTAAGCAACAGATTAAGACTTGGTCATTACAATAAGGTTATAACAGATTAAGACTTGGTCATTACAATAAGGTTATAACAGATTAAGACTGGGTCATTACAATAAGGTTATAACAGATTAAGACTTGGTCATTACAATAAGGTTATAACAGATTAAGACTTGGTCATTACAATACGGTTATAACAGATTAAGACTTGGTCATTACAATAAGGTTATAACAGATTAAGACTTGGTCATTACAATAAGGTTATAACAGATTAAGACTTGGTCATTACAATAAGGTTATAACAGATTAAGACTTGGTCATTACAATAAGGTTATAACAGGGGGTCTCTACTAAGAGGTTTATCCCATAGAAGAGTTGGAATGCTCAAAACAATCAAGTCCAACCGTACTTGTAACTGTAAAAAACCCAAATTACTCATTAAATGTACTGAATTACAGAAAGTAGAGTACATGCAAGTACTGTGTGTGTGTGTGTGTGTGTGTGTGTGTGTGTGTGTGTGTGTGTGTGTGTGTGTGTGTGTGTGTGTGTGTGTGTGTGTGTGTGTGTGTGTGTGTGTGTGTGTGTGTGTGTGTGTGTGTGTGTGTGTGCGCGCGCGCGCGCGCGCGCTCGCACGTTTGTGCTTACTTGCAGATGCTCCATGCAGTATCACAAGCACCAACACAATGCTGACCACTGCCATTGCAGACCCCTGAAAAAAGTAAATCTACCAATTTATATTTAGTGGAGCATACTTTTCAAGATCAAAGTTGGAGATTTACATTTTTGGGTGACATTATGGGAGATACTATACTACATTGTAATACATTATACTATATACTACATCATAGTTGTTGTTTTTTTTTTTTAAACTATGACATATTGATTTGAAACACATTAGGGTCAATATTTTGCATGTATTTCAAGATTTTTGAAATATGATGATTAAATATGCAAACAAGGTCATATGTACTGAAATGTGGGATTAATTCCAGTTGTGTGGCATGAGAGTTTTTTCACGGATGCCAAGGAGAAATAATTATATTTCTTTCCAAGACATGCTTTACTGTTTATTTATTTATTATTATTATTGTTATTCCAGTGTTTATCTCTAAATATTCAGGAGTGAACTAATGCATCGTAATTTAACAGATCTGTTGACACCAACTCCTTGACATATGACGCAAAACCAACAGATACAAAAATCAGACCATGGCCTATGAAATGCATGGGGACAAATAGGGCACAGGCAGTATGATATGGCGGATTTACCCTCAGGGCCTGGCAAGGCTACAGGTGTCTGATGAGACGTCTTGCTCTCAAAAGATAGCAGATTTATCCACGTCTTGCTTTGAACATTGTTGAACTTAATGAGCATCTGTGGCAGTCCATTGGTAGGCTCAATCAAAACTGTTCTGACTCTTTCAAAACAGGCAACTGCCATAGTAGCAGTGCCTGGGTAGAAAAGGGTACATTTTCAATCCATGTTTACAGAGCTCTTTTGGAAAGAAATGTCACTCTTTCATGAGGGCGTTGCGTCCAATTATTATAAAGACAACCAGCTTCACGTCATCATTACGTTTTTTTTTTTTTTGAGTGTTTAGGTAACTCTGATCGCTTATTTTCTTGCATAATTATGAAATATAGATTTAGTAAGCTTTGTTGTCACTCATTAAGACTGCAATGATTTGCATGCTGCTCAGTCCACTGTCTCAATGTGCAAACAAGATCCATCTAATTAAGGTCCTCCTCACCATGCCAACTTATTGCCATGCCAAGAGCTAACCAGAAGGGGGTCATCCCTATGTTCCCCGGGTCCTATGTTCCCCGCAACTGGGGAACTTGGGACCTTTTTTTTTTCTTTCAAAAAAAGATTCTATGTTCCCTGCTGCTTCCAAGTAGACTGCTGCCGCATGGCAAAGCGTAGTTTGTTGTTGCACCTCTAACACGTTAGGTTCAGGGATAGTTTTGGTCAGGGTACAAATCTCTCACACAAAAACTCAGAAACATTGCATTACTGACAGGTTAGGTTTAGGGATGGTTTTGGGAAGGGCACACTTTGAAAACTCAGAAAAATACAATGCGGGGAACATAGAATCCTTTTTCTAGACAAATCAAAGCGGGAGAATCGATAGACAACATGTTTGAATGATTAATGAATATGCAAGTTGTTGTTGGGGGAATTAGGGGAAAATAAGGGAAGATTGGCATCCTTTGACGTCTGCAAGAACACGCCACTGATGAAATCTGTGGCAACAGACCAAACATCAAATAAATTGCATAAATTCATAAACTATATTGATCCTTATAGGGACACTGTGTGAGATTTTTAGTTGTTTATATCCAGAATACATGCTGCCCATTCACTAATGTTACCTTTTTTATGATTACTTACCACCACCATCAAATTCTAAGTATTCACTATGACTGGAAAAATTGCAATTTTCATCCATGAAAAGGGGGATCTTCTCCATGGTCCGCCATTTTGAATTTCCAAAAATAGCCATTTTTAGCTGCAAAAACGACTGTACTTGGACCACACTAAAAAATATTTGTGTATTACTTAGTAAACTTTCATGTAGAGATCAAATTTGGCAATAGGCTGCCCAGTTTCAATGAGCAGCATAGTTGCAGTACCTTTTTTGACCATTTCCTGCACAGTGTCCCTTTAAAGGAGAATCAATATTACAAAAAATCTGCTCCACTAAAGATGACGGTTGATTTTTTCATATGGGATGTAGGAGGGATTAAGCATCAAAAAGTGTGAATCGTTACTTCTGCAATTTGTTTTATGTTAAACCCGTTGTTGCCTATTTTAACCCTTTTACTGCCGTCGTCGCAAAATTGCGACAGGTCGCGGTATTGAATTAGGTGGGCTGTCACGTCGAATAGAGTGTAAAATCTTGTCCATACTCCTTTCCACTGGGTGGCAGACATGTGGTACTTCAATCCTTTCTAAGAATTTCGACCCCTCTTAGTGCATTTTTTTCGAGTAATTTCCATCTGAAAACCCAGACGCGGAAGTTGCGTTGCAAGTCACTATTTCAAAACAAAGGAGGATCGGCGTTGTGAGATTGTGCACATAATTTCCTCTAATTCAAGCCCAAATACATTCCAAATGCAAGTTGTCTTGGTGGTTTATGTTTAGTGACATTATATTTTCCCACAAGTTGATTGTATATGTGTAGACATTTATAATATGGCCTTATGCAATGCGTCTCCTATTGCTAGCTTAGCCGTGGCTACAGAGAAGAACAGCCAATTCGAATAGGCAGTGAAATAGATCCCCTTGCCAAACACAGGGAAACATGGCGTCAGTTTTACATACATAAACAGTTTTACAAACATAAATGATCCTAACCACAACTCAATGGAAAGTTTCGGGATTGAGAGAAGTGGTTTGTTTGGAGACTTCATTACGTAGGGGAGTTCCCATTTGAACACACGCGACGCGAAGGCGAAGCCGTGTTCCAGGCGAGCTGAACCGACTGGTTTCATTCACTGAATAAATCTGAAGCAAGTTGGCCTGCCCCCAGACGACAACTTGTCATGATGTTTTGTGTGCAATGCAATTGCGTATTTCGCCCCTCAAGTAATTGCAGCCATTATTATAAGAAAAAATATGTTGCTGCTGAGATTGCAACACAGACGATCAATCGGCTGTTTGGGACCTCCCCTGTCAAACACAGAAACACGGTGTAGACCCAGGAAACATGATCCTGAACACAAACTAATTAACATTTGCGGGGTTGTGAGAATGTGGGGGGGATTTCCTTAGAACATGCGAGAAGCGTTTATTGTCATCCAAACCCACAGGGCGATATGCGTAATTTCACTGAATAAACCTCTAAATAGGCAACCACTATTTCTATGTCGTGCGTTTTATATGCAATACAATGCCATATGTCGCCACTAAAGTGATTGCAGTCATCATGTGTTCATCGAAATAGGCTATATTTCACTTGGTGGTGAACTTTGACGTGCGTCTTCCCCTAAGCTGGAGTAGGCGAAAAAGCTAAAACATAAAGATAACGTATGTCATTTCCCTCTATGAAAGACCGTAAGGAAAACCACTGCTACAAAAAAGAATGGATTATCCTGTTAGACGTTGTACATCCCGTAGAAATTCGAGACATGGCTAGGGGAAATATCCGCGTTTTTTTTTGTTTTTTTTTACCGTTGCGCACGGCGAAATGAAGACGCATACCCTATAACACGAATATTTTAGACTTGTTGAAAACTGGGCTGGTCGCCGTGGTTGGACTGTCTTTATTAGAGTTTGTCATGTCACTAAAGCAGCATGGAAGAGGGGGCGGAACCGGAGAGACTGGAGAGGAAAGCGCTGCGCTATGCGTGAGGGTGGATGGTGCCGCTTCTGATCGCCGACTTTAGGTGTTACTTATAAAGTATAGGCCTACTATAACGTGATAACGTCGGCCTAATTGGGCTGTGTGTATTTTCGATCCATGTCTGTATGCCTAACAGTAGCCTATGATACCAAAATGAATAGAAGCAGTTTATAAGTCAATAGAGCTGAGATAACAGGAGAGGTGATGCTGATTTGCTCCGCCTCTCCACCCCTTTTCCTGAAACTGATTTCACAAGGGTACACCTCATGATACAAATTAGGCCTTTTTTATGCCCATTATCTTGACACTGTGCCCATTAGTTCTGTGAAATGTAAGTGACAATCTGTAACATTCATTCACTGAGCTATGCTGATGATCATCCAGGATGATCCTATGCATACAGAGGTCACTGCCCCTGCGCCTTATCCAAATAGCCTACAGTAGCCTATATAGGTCACAGGTGTAGTAAAATAGGCTATATAGGCATATATGTGTACTGAATATGTGTGCTTACCCTGTCTGAGAAAGGTTTTCACAGACTAAAAAGTCACAGGTAGATGCAAACACTTTTGGCACTCCAGGCAACAACCTCCCAGTTATTCCGTTTCTTGCTAGTTATTATTATTACAATATTAGTTACAATATTTACTATATGTTAGGCTTAAAACTACTTTTTTACTTGACCATAATGTATGTGCACAACATGACAGTAATGGGATGCCACATATTTCTAAATAAATTCAATAATCTATTGAAAATCTATTGAAAATTATCAATATTTTCCATTACTAATTAAAAATTCAAAATGGCCGCCCCATATGACGTCATAATATGCTAATTGTGTATGCATATTTACTCCCAAAATAAACTTTGGGTCTTCCTCAACATTTTTGTAATTTACAGTTAGGCTCTATCTGTTACCACTGTCCAGCCACAGCCTGTTGAATATGTGATGCCCAAATCGAGCATTTTCACCAAAATAACATTGGCATTAAAAGGGTTAACACATAAGGAGATGTGATCTCATTTGCATATTTAATCACCATATTTCAGACAACTTGCAAGACAAAAATCTTTGTCTTAGTCTGCATAAACTCCTGTGAAAGTTTCAAATTGATATCTCATATCTTAAAACCCCCATTCACCACGCATCTCCTATAGCCTATTATCACCCTATGGAAAAAATGAATTGGAGATCTCCAACTTTGATCTTGAAATTACCTTTGACCTTCCACTACATATAAAATGGTAGATTTTTAACATTTTTAAAGTCATTTAAATACACCTAGGGATTACAAAAGACTTGGAATGATTATTAGCCTGCTATTGCAATTTGTCGAACGCTATAGCCTATTGGCTGAGGTGCTGGGCGAGATGCTGACCAGCTTGCAGGAAGAGACTGGAAACCCCTTTAACTACGAAGAACTCAAATAACTATGGAAACCCCTTTAACTACGATCTTTTCAAACTTACAGAACTCAAATAACTATGGAAACCCCTTTAACTACGATCTTTTCAAACTTACAGAACTCAAATAACTATGGAAACCCCTCAACTATGATCTTTTTAAACTTACAGAACTCAAATAACTATGGAAACCCCTTTAACTACGATCTTTTCAAACTTACAGAACTCAAATAACTATGTTGGCTACCACTTATGAAGTCAAATAAATGTAACAATTTAAAGCATACTTACCTAAACAGTAGCAGCAAAGCCCTTGAAAAGATAAACTGCTTTTACATCTAACTTGACAGAAGGTTACATGCAGCATAATAGGCTATATATGATGGAGAACTGTATTTATTTCACCAGGAGGTGGGGCGAAGACTACATCTCCTCATTAGGGGGTGGAGATGCTGAATATCATCATTCAGTCACACTTGAGATTTTATTTTACTTCAGACATGTACAAGTTTTATCTCAAGTGTGATTTAAACAGACATAAAATTAATGTTATACATATTTTAAATCATCATTCATTTGCTAATTCATATTACATGGATGAAAGCAATTTCTTATTAGATGATTTTTATCCTTTTCATCCCCCCCCCCTTTCATACGTCAGTTTTGCTAATTTGTATCTATAGTAAAATCGTTTGACCTTCCACTACATATAAAATGATAGATTTTTAACATTTTTAAAGTCATTTAAATACACCTAGGGATTACAAAAGACTTGGAATGATTATTAGCCTGCTATTGCAATTTGTCGAACGCTATAGCCTATTAACTGAGGTGCTGGGCGAGATGCTGACCAGTTTGCAGGAAGAGACTGGAAACCCCTTTAAGTATGATCTTTTCAAACTTACATAACTCAAATAACTATGGAAACCCCTCAACTATGATCTTTTCAAACTTACAGAACTCAAATAACTATGGAAACCCCTTTAACTACGATCTTTTCAAACTTACAGAACTCAAATAACTATGGAAACCCCTCTGCTATGATCTTTTTAAATTTACAGAACTCAGATAACTATGGAAACCCCTTTAACTACGATCTTTTTAAACTTACAAAACTCAAATAACTATGGAAACCCCTTTAACTACGATCTTTTCAAACTTACAGAACTCAAATAACTATGGAAACCCCTTTAACCAAGATCTTTTCAAACTTACAGAACTCAAATAACGAAGGAAACCCCTTTAACTATGATCTTTTTAAACTTACAGAGCTCAAATATCTATGTTGGCTATCACTTATGAAGTAAAATAAATGTAACAATTTCAAGCATAGCCTACTTACCTAAACAGTAGCAGCAAAGCCCTTGAAAAGATAAACTGCTTTTACATCTAACTTGACGGAAGGTTACATGCAGCATAATAGGCTGTATATGATGGAGAACTGTATTTATTTCATCAGGAGGTGGGGCGAAGACTACATCTCCTCCTTAGGGGGTGGAGGTGCTGAATATCATCAGTCAGTCACACTTGAGATTTTATTTCACTTCAGACATGGAAATACTATGGAAACCCCTTTAACTACGATCTTTTTAAACTTACAAAACTCAAATAACTTTTGAATCATCATTCATTGGCTAATTCATATTACATGGATAAGAGCAATTTCTTATCAGATTATTTTCATTTGTGATTAACCACATTTGAGTCAAATTAGGTTTCCACAGTGTTATCGGGTGCCAATAACAGTGATTCACGGAGCTTTATCGTTTTCATTCCCCCCCTTTCATATGTCAGTTTTTAATGCTGTTGATCATTTTGCTAATTTGGGCAGTCATGGGTGAGCGGTTAGGGCGTCAGACTTGCATCCCAGAGGTTGCCGGTTCGACTCCCGACCCGCCAGGTTGGTGGGGGGAGTAATCAACCAGTGCTCTCCCCCATCCTCCTCCATGACTGAGGTACCCTGAGCATGGTACCGTCCCACCGCACTGCTACCCATGGGGCGCCACTGAGGGCTGCCCCCTTGCACGGGTGAGGCATAAATGCAATTTCGTTGTGTGCAGTGTTCACTTGTGTGCTGTGGAGTGCTGTGTCACAATGACAATGGGAGTTGGAGTTTCCCAATGGGCTTTTTTCACTTTCACTAATTTGTATCTATAGTAAAATCAAGGTTGACCTTGCATTATGTTGTCTGAAGATAGTCTGCTCTCACCTCTGCTCTTGACTTTCTCCTGCATTGTTTGTGATGCAGAAGTGGTGGTATGGTGGCGGCAATGAAACTAAATAAATCAGCAAGACAGACACACAGTCTGGTGCACAAACACCTGCAGGGGAAGTGAGGTGTGGTAGGCCTATGTGAAGTGTACGTGCACCATAGTGCATCTGTGCTGACCCTATATGGTGCATCTGGGTTCAGTTCTCACGGATTGCCGACCACAATGCTGATGTCTGGCTTGACAGTATGGGAAACTCAGACAATACATAGTTATTTTAATAGTAGTTTCACTAGCAGTTTCACTAATAGCAGTTTTTTGCTATTATTTTCACATGTGAATCATCTCTGTGTATCTCCTTGGCCAACAGTATTTCTACAATGTTCTGTTGTGCCTGCTATTCAGCTTTAAGTTTATGCATTTGTGTATTTATATGTAACAGCATTATCGTAAATTACAATATTGTTCCGACAAACCCTTCTTTATATACAGCTCCAGGCTTTTTTATTAGAATACCATGAAAAAGTTGATTTATTTCCATAATTCCATCAATAATGTTAAACTGTCATAGATTGTAGATTCATGGCCCAGTTTTTTAACTATTCCAATCATTAAATTGTTTATTTTTACACATTTTGGTCTTCCAGCTCAAAAAAACCATGACTTGGGGAATTCACATCATTAGAATATTGTAATAAAATCACAATTTTCTTCATCAAAATTTGTTTCACATCAGTGCACATCAAATCAGTTGAACTTTGGTACTTTCTACACAACATGCAATGTTCAATACTTGGTTAGGACTCTCTCTGTCTTAATATTATTAATAATAACGGCCATGATGCGTTTAACATTGAAGTCAATGGCAAAAACAGTGCATGGGAGTAATGGAAGGCCAGATATCCTTGATGCTTTGCCGTCAGCTGTTTTTGTATAGCTGACCTGGTGTCCCACACTTCACTCTTCAATATACCCTGTAGATTTCCATGCCACGTTTTGGCACTAACTCACCAGTTTAATTCTAAATAACCAGAAATGAAACCCCATTGAAAATGAATGGGGTTTTATTTCTGTTGAGTTTCTGAATTAAACTGGTGAGTTAACACCAAAACGTGGCATAGAAATCTACAGGGTATATTGAAGAGTTAAGGCCAATTTATACTTATTGGCGCTGACGGTTGCAGAGCCTGTGCAACCGTCTGTGCGCGATCACGCCCCCCGCGCAGAGGCTCTGCAACCGTCGTCGCGCGCCTCAAAAAAATCCTGACTACGCGACAGACGGTCGCAAAGGTCGCAGAGAAAAGGCACCGTGATTGGTCGTGTCGATACTTCCTTGTTCTCGTGGCGGCACAGTTCTCCGGTAGTTTACGAGACCCAAACTGTCATCATTCTGTGGAATACGAACACTTTCTTTCTAGTCTGTGTAAATAAATGAAGCTACAATGACTGAATTAGTAAGTAACAAACAAACAATACATCAGTTTAGCACTGGCAGCACAATGCCTTCAGTCTGACTACTGTACTGTAGCCTTGTAGCTATGTAGCCAAATGTAGCTAACGACATGAGACCTCGTGCGCAGATCTATAACATCAACAGTGGTTAGCGACCGTAAGCAACAGGCGCCGTTGCTGAACTATAATCTGCCCTTGAAGTGTGGGGCACCAGCTCAACAAACAAGAACAGCTGACAGCAAAGCATCAAGGATATCTGGGCTTCCATAACTCCTATGCACTGTTTTTGCCATTGACTTCAATGTTAAACGCATCATGGCCATTATGAAGACAGAGAATGTCCAAACCAAATATTGACCATTGCATGTTATGTAGAAAGTACCAAATTTCAACTGATTTAATGTGACCCGAATTTTGATGAAGAGAAGTGATTTTATAACAATATTGTAATAATGCAAATTCCCCAATTCATGGTTTTTTTGAGCTGGAAAGCCAACGTATACAAAAAGAAAAAAAAATAATGATTGGAATAGTTAAAAAACTGGGCCATGAATCTACAATCCATGACAGTTTAACAGTATTGATGGAATTATGGAAATAAATCAACTTTTTCATGGTATTCTAATAAAAAGGCCTGGAGCTGTACATGTGTAAATCACTGTATGAATATGTACTAGCCTATATAGTATTGTTTCCCATACAGTATCAGCCGATACTGTGCATTGTGAAATCCATCAGTGGGTTCCCAAGCAGAGGTCGGGACTGACCCAAGGTTTTGCCGCCTTACTTTTATCTTTTATTCTTTATCACTCTGAATCATTTCAAGAAATTGAAATGGTAGATAAAGATAACTCTCAAATCAGCACACACACACACAATAATTAATTTATTGGGGGGGGGGGGGCGCTATCTGAACTACATCTACATGACCTCATGTGAAAAAATTAATTAGCCCACAAGTTACCGACCCACTCAACCTTACAACCTGCTGTAGGGGAGACTGGGGTAAAGTGAGCCACGGGGTAAAGTGAGCCACGGGGTAAAGTGAGCCACCCCCTTTTTCTCGAAAAAGGTGAATACATTTTAACATGTCACCACATTCTAAGGTGGTGGAAATCCTTTTCTAACACCTGTGAAAAAGTGAAGCATGTACCATTAGTCCACGGGCCAGGTGAGATGTCGGTACCACTCAGAGGGGCAAAGGTTGTTTATATTTTTTGAAAAGATACATGTCTGAAGTTAACATTTTTGTATGATAACCCTTCTGGAAGTACAGCCAAGTTAGGGTTATCAGCCGTCAAAGTAACACCCCCCCATCAAAAATAAAGGTTTTTAAGATGGGTGCCTGTCTTTCTACTGACCCTTGTTTAAGACATAAGGGATGCTTAATTATGTTATGTGTGGTGTAGTTGCGAAGGGGAGACTCTGAGCTTTCATCCGACACCTTTCGAGAACATTTTGGTTAAGTATAGCCCTCCCTGCAGCTCTTCAAACATTTACTCAGACACATTTATTTCCATTTTCGCCGATATCATCTCTTGTCTTTTCATACTGTGGCATCAGGGAGCATCAGAGAGACCTATTTTAAACTCTGAAAGACTGTCTTGAGTATCAGGAATCTGAAAATGTATCCTTTCACTATGTTATCCCATGTTTAGGGGGTGATTTTCAGTCTTGTATGAGGCATGCCACTTTTTTGTTGCTGTTTTTTTTGTGTGCTAATGTCTCGTATAGTCAGGAGGCAAGGCCTTTTTGAGACAGTCTGCAGTTGGTTATCATAGGCTTGTTATATATCATCAGGGAAGCCGACAGGGGGGGGACAAAGGGATGTCTTGTCCCGGGCCCAGGGAGAGAGGGGGGCCAGAATTGGATCCTCATTACATTGTATGTATTGAATTTGGGCGCCTTTCAGATGTCTTTGTCCCGGGCCCAGCCAAGGCTGTCAGCGGCGCTGTATATCATATGAAAGCTTGGATTGTATAGTATACAGATATGACCATGTATTTGGTGTACCCATTTGCATAGCAACCTATTTGCATAGCAACGGTTGCCAATTTGTTGTCATGACTGAAACTTAATTATATGTCCAAAATACCTCAAGACGTTTCAACCTTGAAGATGAATTTCAGTGGTAACCGCAATATAACTGACTCCCACTTCACTTTTCTTTTTTACACCGCATTGTACATGACCCCACACTACTCTATCAGTTCCATGTAGTGGTAAACTGGCAACGCTTCTAGGGCCATTCTGCAATTGGTTATCATAGCTCATTATACAACATATTAAAGCTTGGAGTTTGCAGTATATGGGATATTATGATATATTTGCTGTACCTATTTGCCTAGCAACGCAGGTAAAGGATTTTCCTTACCAACCAGCATCAATGATACAGTTTCTCAGTGATTCCATTGTGTTATGATCCGTGAATCCTGACTACTTGTCCTAATATCAGTGTTGTGATGCAATACATCAAGAGGTTATATACATCTGCTACATATGTGATAATGGCCCATTTGATGTTAGTCTTCCAACCAAAATCATAGCAAATGTGTGAGAAATACAATAGGCCTTTAAACACATCGTGTCAACTTTAGTAGACATATTGTGTCATGTTAAATATGACTTAAAAATGTTCGGTTACTACATGTCAGACCTACATGTATCTTAATTTTACATGTGCTTAGCAGCAGAGATGGGAAAAGAGTTGAAGTTGTACTCAAGCGAGCGTAGGACTATCTTTCTTAAATCTTACTCGAGGGGTAAGTAAAAGTGACGTACTCATCCAAAATCTGCTCAAGTAAAGGTAAAGTAGTTCAATAAAGTACTGAACTTAAAATGTAATTTGAAGAAAAAATGTTCCTTGTTACTTTCAATTAGATGTCCTCTAGAGGCCTAAGCCTCTTTTTTGGGTTTTTTATGGCTCATTTTGTGACAGGAAAGGATTGGCGAGAGAGAGAGGCGGCAGCCTGGTGCCCTATCTAGCAACAGTCCATGCTCTTCATTTAGTGATTTTGTTTAGTCAATAATGACACATCTGGTGTTCCCAGACAGGCCCTCTTGCAGGAAAACCAGCAGGTCTATCATCTACAAACCTAAAGGCCAACTTGGGTCTTGGGTAGTAGTTTGAACAGGCAGCACGGCTTTGTTGAATCTGGTATTGAAGACCTAGACTGTATCAGAGGTGTCATGATTTATAGCAAAATGTAACTCTCTGTGATATAACACTTGAAGATCATGAAGAAATTGAACATATTGCAAAGGAAGAGTGAGGGACAATACCATCAGAAAAGTGCAAAAAGCTCATTGATGAATGCAACACTTGTTTGGAAGCTGTGATTGGCATTGTGCACCCAAATACTACTGGTGAGGACTGTATACTGACCATTCAGAAGACACAAATATAATTTCAGCAGGGGATGATTTCTTGGCACACGTTGGGCCCCTTTGTACCAATCAAGCATCATTACAATGCCCCAGTCTACTTGAGCATTGTTGCAGGCAGTTAAATGGCTTCTTATGGCAAAAGGGGTAGGCTACAGCCCAGTACCCAGCCCAGTACCAGCCCAGCAAGGTGTACCTAAGTAGCAGGTAAGTGTACATCTTCTTTGTGTATCACTGATTCTTGAGAAAGTGGCTAAAACAGGTTGTAATCTTGAAAGAAAAAAACGAAGTGAATTACAAAATAATATGGTATATCCTCGTAGACAAAGGTCTTGGCTTTTCAGAAATGCACAAGGCCAATCTCCCCATTTTCCATTTTTTTCAGAAATCAGGTTTTTCTCCGATCATACCTTGTTTTTTGTCAACACCGTCAGACACAATTAAAAGCAATAAAAAGGGTATTGATTTGGTTGCATATGTATCTGGAGTTTTTAAGTGATTGTGTGTGTTTTTTGGTTCACACATACGCCTTTAAATGTTTACAATTCACTTTCATTCTATTTTAATACTGCTTCATGTGTTCTAATTTAAAAATATGTGCTGTCAGACAATGCTTACTTAATGGCTAAATAGATCAAACATTTTTTTGTAATTTCACAAATATTCGTGTAGGCTTAAATTTGCTATTACTTTGATAATTCAACAACTACAAAGGAAAATTGTGTAAGCACATTCATTTAAAATGTCCAAAACTCCTTCTTACGGTGGTGACTTAAGAACTGACGGTGGTGACAGTAATCTGAAGGTGGTGAAAGTGACCTAATTATTACCTACATTTAGCAAAATAAATAGCCCTCTCAAGTCAATGACATCTAGCATAAACACTTTATTTTTTTGTGTGCACAGTATGTTTGTGCATGTGTTTTTTCTTCATTTGTTAGATACTCTAGGAAGTAGGCCTAGATTATTGAAAATGTGGCATAAACAGGTTTTAAGTTGTTCAAATCCAAAATATAGAGGTGTATTATCATAGATGAACGTCTTGGCTGTGCAGTGAATGTATTGGCCAAGCTCCCCATGTTTTACATTTTTCATAAAATGGGCTCTTTTTTGGTTTTGTCACCAGCGTCAGACAGAATTAGAAGTAAAAAAATAAGTTTCCTGTATTCAAGTGAATTACTTTTACAATTCAACATAATTGTAGATACTTATTGGAAGCATATTCTTAAAACTTGTCAAAAACATGTAAAACACATGCTTTTTTGTGAACTACATCAGATGTCACCACCGTCAGGTTTTGTGACAAAAAACCCTCCAAATGCACCTCAGTGGAGGCTGGAGTATAAGTTTGGGTCACAATTATTACTAACATGTCTGGTAATGTTTCTTTAACCAGCACAATTTAGTAAAATATGGAACAAGATGATGAGCGGAACAAAATCTGACGGTGGTGACATCTGACGGTGTGAGACAAAAAAACACTCTTTTACATATTGTGCATTTTTTTGCTCACATTAGCCACTTCGTTTTCGCTCTGTTTCTTAGGGGCTTCATGACGCTTCTGAAAAAGTATATATAATTAACATTAATGTAACAATAATACTATTAAAACCCCCGACGGTGTTGACAGTTTATGGTTGGGACAGTGCCAGTGTCCAAACAAATTATCAAATTGAGGAGAAATTAGTAAACTTACAGGAGCTTCAGTGATGGTGAAGTACTCAGTAGATCTAAAGGTTTGAAAAGGGGTCCTAAGTAATGACAATGACCTTGCGCATACCTGATTTTATTGTCTTTTTTTTTTAATCTGACGGTGGTGACTAATATGCTGGACACACTTTGAGCAATCAGAAAATAGTAGTAAATATTGCTTTACACGCACTATGTGCATATCTGCAGAACCACTTCAATATGGACTTTCACATCATGGTGATATTATTCAATAATATCAGTGATTTTTACATTTTAAGTCAATTGAAATGATGATGTCTGTCCTTGGGACAGCTGTTTTTACAGGGTGTGGGCAGGTTTATAGCCATGAAAAGTAATAAAATTACATTTAAATATTTCAAACGACTGTACATTTATGTAACAGAACCCTGTGTCTTTAACTGGATTCATTTTGTTCATGAAAATGTAGTTTATTTTCAACAGAATTGGCAGTTTATTGCAGAGACATGTTTTAGCCGCTTTCTCAAGAATCAGTGGTATGCATTTGTTCTTTCCAAAGTGGTATGTAGTATACAGTATACAGTGTACAGTTTTATGCACAAGTCAGTATACAGGTGGGATTTCATCCTGCAACCCCCTGATCTGATGTCCATCTCCTGAACCACTACGCCACAACTGCCCCATGTGCTGTTATAGTATGTGTAACATGGCTGTTATGTAACTGTATGAATGCCACAGTTGGTCCTACTCTCTACATTTACAGTGCATGTGCAGGGAGTACTACTCAGTGTGATATGAGGTTCTGTGCTGTTGTAACATTAGCACACGTAGAGTAGCAGGGCAATAACAAACGCATTACATCTACTGTGACTACCAGGTTCATAGAGTTCAATGTTCAGCATGGTATCCTATTGTAATGCACTGTACTCTACTGAACTATACTCTACTGTACCATACAGTACTCTACTTCACTCTACTCCATTGTTCATTACTGCTGCTTGGGTCTAGGGATGGGTCTCAGTGTATGCCTGGGAAGTGAGCTGCAGTTGCTCAGTTGGTACACCAACACATGTGAATACAGTACATGTATGCATGTTGCTTCATCAGTGGCAAGGTGTAGTAGTTGTTGCAGCAGTATGAAGTTCAGAACTTGTGCTATCTTTGCAAAGCCCTGATGACATTGTACCCCACTCTTCCTTTGCAAACCTCTTCATGATCTTCACCTCAAGTGTTCTTGCGGAGCGTTTTTAAATGTTGCTGTAAATCATGATACATGTGGTGCGACCAAGGCCTCCAGGAGGAGAGAAGTTCCGCAAACTCTCGTGTTAAATAAACAAGTTTTTAATGTGACAACGTTGTCACATTAAAATCTTGTTTATTTAATTTGAGAGTGTGCAGCACTTCTCTCCTCCTGCAAGTGTGCAACTGCACTCAGGACCCGCCAGGTTAGTGGGGGGATTAATTAACCAGTGCTCTCCACCATCCTCTTCCATGACTGAGGCACCCCAATTATGGTACCGTCCCACTGCACTGCTCCCTTTCGGATGCCCTTTGGGGGCTGCCCCCTTGCACGGGTGAGGCATAAATGCAATTTTGTTGTGTGTCGTGCGCACAGTGTGTTGTGGAGTGCTGTGTCACAATGTGAATAGGTGTAGGAGTTAACTAGTTGGGTTTTCACATGACTACTAAAAACGGACAAGTTAAGGGATGAGTTTATGTTGTGTTTTTCACACAATTGCTATGATTTCAGTTGCAAGAAAGACTAATATCAAAGGGGACATTACCACATATATTTCTGGTATATAACCTCTGGGTGCATAACAACATTCATTTTAGGACAAGTAGTCAGGATTCAGACACCATATAACACAATGGAATCACTGAGAAACTATATAATTGATACTGGTTATGGAAAATGATTTGCCTAGTTAACATTGCTCTGCAAACAGGTACACCAAATATATGATAATATCTGAATATACTACCCACTCCAAGCTTTCATATGGTATATAACAAGCTATGACAACCAACTGCAAAATGCACCTAGAGGTATTGCTTCCTGAACTTTATGAGAAAATGGCAAAACTGTGTTTTGAAAAAAAGACCATGCCTCATACAAGACTCAAAATCACCCCCTAAACATGGGATAACATAGTGAAAGGATACATTTTCAGATTCCTGATACTCAAGACAATATTTTAGAGTTTAAAATAGGTCTTTCTGATGCTCCCTGATGCCACAGTATGAAAAGACAAGAGATGATATCGGCGAAAATGGAAAAAAATGTGTCTGAGTAAATGTTTGAAGAGCTGCAGGGAGGGCTATACTTAACCAAAATGTTCTCGAAAGGTGTCAAATGAAAGCTCAGAGTCTCCCCTTCGCAACGATACCACACATAACAAAATTAACCATCCCTATATGTCTTAAACAAGGGCCAGTAGACAGACAGGCACCCATCTTAAAAACCTTTATTTTTGATGGGGGGGGTGTTACTTTAACGGCTGATAACCCTAACTTGGCTGTACTTCCAGAAGGGTTATCATACAAAAATGTTGACTTCAGACATGTATCTTTTCAAAAAATATAAGCAACCTTTGCCCCTCTGAGTGGTACCGACATCTCACCTGGCCCGTGGACTACAAATTTGGCAAGAGAGATATTTGTGAAAATGTGTTTTTTTGCTCTTTAAGTGAATTCCATGTATATTCAAAACATGGATGATTTAGAGAAAACAAAAATAGAACAATTTCTGGTCTCATCATGTCTGAAATGTTACGTAATAAGCTACTATATGAGTGATATTTTAAGTCTTTTTGCACTTTTATGATAATTTTATGAGCATTTATTCTCCTAATTTTGGCATGGGGTAAGGTGAGCCTTTTGAGATGGGGTAAGATGAGCCGCTTATCCTAATGGGATGCATAATGGTTGAAAAACATGTTATGATATTTCAGCATAATCAGATAATTTCTTTCATATCATACCCAGGTGAGTTGAGATTAATGACTTTATGCATGTTTAAGCCAATTCAAACAATAATATTAACTTTTTTTCTACATTGCACTCTGCATTGTTCGCCATTGTATTCAAACAAAGCTGTAAGGGCCCACAATATGTATTTTTTGGCATAGTTCTGTTGCTTTAGTTGTAAGTAAGTTAAAAGGCAATATCATTTTAACCATGACAGTTTATCAATTAGTTTTTGCTCTAATAGTATCAGGACACTTTGAAATTTGGTATGATGTAAATTTTTTTTACCAAATATGCCTTCATCGCTTAGCTGTGATGAAAAATGTAAAAAGTGGCTCACTTTACCCCAGTCTCCCCTACCACCCCCAGCAGCAGCAATTTTTGTCAAGTGTGTACAAGAACTGGCTGACAGTCTTTCACATCGCTGAGGAAGAATTTTTGCCAACTCTTCTTTTTATAATTATTTTAAAATCAGCTACAGTGGAGGGTTCCCATGCATGGTGAACACAAATAAATGTCGGGACATTATCCGTCAGCATTTATGTGTAGAGCAGAATTCAAGTCCTGAGGCAGCAAAACAGCCACAGACCATGAAACTCCCACCACCATGTTTCACTTTTGAAATTGTGTTTTTTTCTAAAAAATAAAATTCAGTGTTCATTTCACGGCAGACGCCAGGCACTCCTTTCAAAAAGTTCAGTTTTTGTTTCATCTGTCCACAGAAGCTTTTCATGCATTGTCAATATGTTTTTAGCAAACTTGAGACAACCCTTGATGCTCTCCTGGTCAGAAGTGGCTTTGGCCACAGAACTGTGGTTACATACCGACAGCCATTCCGACATTGGGCTCGTTTGTGACGAAGCAGTGCTGCTTTTGCTAAGCAGCGAGCATGCACACTTTGCCAGTTTGATGCATTGTGGTTAGAAAATCCAAAACACAATGCATCAAACTGGCAAAGTGTGCATGCCCACTGCTTAGCAAAAGCAGCACTGCCTCGTCACAAACGAGCCCTCTGACTTTTTATTGCAGGAATCATTTTTCCAGCTTGCGGGAACCGTTTTCAGACCCTACATGTAGGGGCATGTGGGCCGTGACAAAATTAGACACTGAATACACTAATCCTGTAGCCTAATTACGCTGTCACTCTCTCCACTTCCGCTCATGTAGCAACATTGTTGCAAATGTCAATTGAGTTAGAACGTTGTTCATGCACCTTTAAGTACTTGCAACAATGTTCAAATGACTAGGAATGGCTCAGAATGACAATCAAATACTGTCGGAATGACGGTACGTCGGAATGGCGGTTGCCGCTGTGGAACTCTGACATGCAAATGCAATGTTTGCTTATTCTCTTTCTTATGGATGAGTCATAACACTTCCATTTTGAACTCTTGGATCCACCGTCTTCTTTGAGTAACGTTAGCGTGACAACAACTCTTAGAAATGTTCACCACCAAACCAATCCTCTGTGGATAATGCCTCTCATCATAGTTTGCAGATGGCTCAATGATTTAGAAATGTTCTTGTAACCTTTTACAGTCCGAGACATATTTCTTTTTATTATAATCTGCTCCTGAATGTTGATGGAGTGTGATGTCATGGGTTCGATATGACCTACACATTGTCAAACAGGTTCTATTGAAATTATCTCTTGATTTGAAAGGCCTGGTAGCAGCCAGACTTGGGTAGCTGTGAAATATACAGGGGTTAGACAATGTCAAGCTAACCAGTCAAATCCTGCCCCCCCTGGTTTGAATGGCAGAGTAGTTGGTGTTTAATGTTTGAGAGGCAGGATGCACAATTGCTGAATTATACTCAGCATCCAACATCAAAGGTTTAAGTAAATTGGTAATGAAAAGAGTTATTGGCATCACAATAACTGCATATGACCTCTGAAACAAAATTATTGATCAGAAAATGATCTAAAGGTGCCGGTATGCTTGCTGCGAGCTGTAAATTACGTGCGTCACCGTGAGCAACCGACAGCACATGCTTGCTTGACCAAGACGCAAAATACTGGCGGTATCATCCAGGGGGCAGAGATTGCGATGCGGAAATTGGGAACACAGATGGCAAGGAAAACAACAAAAAGAGGGGCTCCCTGGGCAAGGAAAGAATACTGCTACTACTCCTGTATGTGCATGCTCCTTTTTCAAAGTGCAACAAGGAAGTATGATCACAAATGTTTGAAATTTCGGACAAACTCAATGAGACGCTCTTAAAATTTGTTTTCATATCAAGCACATGCGTGGTTCCGACAACTGCGCAGTCTTTCTTACGATCGCCCCCAGCGAGTTTGAAGATATCGCACCTGACGCACGCATATGGGTGCCGTGTCCAACGTGCGCAAAATTGACGTTAAATACACATGTTAACACGTTCATGAACGAATCGTGCACGCGCTCGCATATCCTACAGCAAGCATACCGGCACCTTTACTTGGCATTACAATGTTTGGTACAGTTGAATATGAACTGGTAAAAATGGTGACTGGTAAAAGTTGTGAGTGACTGGTAGAATTTAGAATCTACTTGCCACAGTGACTGGTGGGGAAAATGTTTAAGTGAGTGTGAGTGTGTGTGAGTGTGAGTGTGTGTGTGAGTGTGTTTGAGTGTGAGTGTGTGTGTGCGTGTGTAAAACAGCAGTCCAGAAGAGACGGGGTGTCCAGCGTAATGTTTTAATATGTCGTATATATAGATGACATCATCATGACATCATCATCACACACATTTTAACCAAAAAGCTTCAGAACTTCAGACCGGAACTTCAGTCCACCAGCCAACGCCTGACATCACCATGACAACCCAGCCAGGTAACCATGACAACCCCAGCGCTGCTCTGGGCGTCACCATGACGACCTGACCGCCATGTTCCGTGTCGGCTGTGTTCCGTGTCCCCCGTCGTGATGTTTCCACGTCCCCCCGCGCTCGCCGCCTCCAGCACTCTAGAACCTTCATACCGCTCGTTAGAACCTTCATACCGCTCGTTAGAATCTCCAGCACTCGTTAGAACCCCCCTGTTCATGATCAACCCAATAGTCATCGATAGTAAATATTCACTCGTATCTCATCAATAGCCAATAATCATATCTAACATCGTCAAGATTCTCCTGATGCACAAAGTCAATCGAAACATCGTCAGTAATTACTCAACATCTTCTCATCAATAAGTTCCCGATGTCTGTAGTCAATAAGAGTCCATCGTGTGGCCTTTGTCAATATTCAAACCAAAAGCGAAATGTTCAAAAATGTTCAGCTGATCGCTACCGGGAGAGCGCAGGCCAAGTGCCGTTACAGCTGTGACCAGGAGGGGGAGTGAGAGAGTCGAGTGCCATTACAGCTGCTAACAGCAGGGGGAGTGAGAGAGTAGAACGCCACCCCAGCGGTGTCCAGCAGGGGGAGGGAGAGAGTCGAGGGCGGTATCCGCCGCCGTGTCCTCAGCTGCTGTTGGTGTGTTGCTGTTGGGGCCAAAGTGCTATCCCCCGCTGTGTCCAGGAGGGGGCGACAGAGGCAGGCGAGTCTTTTCTCCTCCACATCTGCAGGCCTGTTGGGGAGTCGTGCCCCCTCCTCCTCCTCCTCTTTCTCTCTCCCCTCTTCATCTGTCCATCCCCCTCTCCGCATGTGTGTGCTGCTCTGCGCTGCGCTGCGCTGAGTGGAGTTGCTATGTACAGGTGAGGCCACAGGGGGGTGATGTGGAGCAGAGGAGTCTTCAGTATGTACAAGAGGAGGCTGCCAATCAGGAGAGGAAGAGAGGAGGAGAGGAGAGGAGAGGAGAGGAGAGGAGAGGAGAGGAGAGGAGAAGAGAGGAGAGCAGAGCAGAGGAGAGGAGAGGAGAGGGGAGGGGAGGAGAGGGGAGGGGAGGAGAGGAGAGGAGGAGATGAGAGGAGAGGAGAGGAGAGGAGAGGAGAAGAGAGGAGGAGAGGAGAGGAGAGGAAGAGAGGAGAGGAGAGGAGAGGAGAGGAGAGGAGAGGG
>NW_026945610.1:1036822-1041822 GCF_034702125.1 Engraulis encrasicolus | reverse complement strand
CACACACACACACACACACACACACACACACACACACACACACACACACACACACACACACACACACACACACACACACACACACACACACACACACACACACAACTGACCCGAGGAAGCAGTCGACGTCTTTGAGCCACTGGCAGATGAAGTGGTTTGTGATTGGCTGCGTCTGATTGGGGAGGCGGAGATTCTCCAGAGTGTTGAGGAGCAGAGGAGGAGAGTAATACAGCGCTGCTATGGCAACCTAATGTCAACAAACACACCTACATTAGATATACACGCACACACACATGACATACACAGACATTATATACACAGACACACACATATATACACAGACATTAAATCCATACACACACACACACACACAAATTATATACACACACATTATACATATATACATATACACACACACACACACACACAGACATTATATATACACACCAGGGCTTGACACTGGCACCTGTCAACCGTCTAAATGCTGGTGAAACTTGGCTGTGGCTAGTAACAATTTCAGTGTCACTAGCCACTTTGGCATGTAGCTTATTCTATGGGACAGAGGTCGCGTTAACCGACAAATGTCCGTCATTGACGGATTTTTTTGAAGGATGACGGAAAATTCTGAAGTCTGTCCGTCATTTTGACGGATCAATTATCAGGGTGATGATAAATAAATCACAAGTTTAAGTAGACCTACGCCTCTATCGAGTAGAGCAAATATGCATTTCAATTAGGTATAGTTATCAGCGCAGATAATTTCATGCTACTATCGTTTGCCTTTCTCCCTCTCTCCCTGCTTGTCATACCATGCGCCGCAGCTGGGCTGTGCGGCTGGCTGTAGCAGAGCGCGCGCCTCTGCGCTTGCTCAAAATAATGAATTAAAATAACTAAGACGTTGCCACCATAGCCTACACGTGTGACTTCGACTTTAAGATTCAGAACTATGTGTAGACCTAGGCCTACTACATTTACCGACTATCTGATTTTCTGCCAATGACGAAGTTGTCCCTCTATCGCCCTTCATAGAAGCATTGTTTCATAACTCCTCGCTTGAAACATAAACAAATATATGAATAGCATTTGCTAGCCAGAACCTTCACTCAAAGGCAACGCAGGTCTAAAACGGCTTCAGGACATTAACTAATAAAAACGACGGATATTCAAGAGTCTAAATATTACCAGGCAACGCAACTTACAACTTGGCAAACGTTGCCAGAAACGCCTTCTCTCATTTCGATAGCTGGTTCACCCATTATAGGCAATATGTTTTATTCAGACAACTTTACCGCGCTCCCAGAGCCAACATATAAGCCGATGGGGCTACATATAGAGAGGCTCCCTTTACCGTCGCTGACATTTTTCAACAAAGTTTTGCGAAATCTGGTCGTCTTCCCATTGTAGGCTTCACAGTGCCTTTGTCGACTGCCTGGGCTAAACCTTTCTGGTTCAAGACGGCTTTCCTTTCCATCGTGCATGTGAAGCCCAACGCTTCACTGCGCCTTTGTATTACAATCGGTGCATTAATCAGAGCCAAACGAGTGACTGACAGCTGCACCTGCACGCGTCTTTTAAAAAAGTGCTTGTGGTGACCATAGCGCTGAACACTGAATCAGACGCGCGTCATGAGAGATATCTGCAGCTTTTTAAACAGTGCAATGAGGGGGGCAGAGAGAGAAAGTGGAAAGCAAAATTGACTCCATCCTCAAAGTTGGAGAATGAACGTCGAGTGAAAGGGGGTGTATTCACAGCGGTTTACTCTCAATTGGCCGCAATTGCGCATGTGTTGTTCCCGGTGCGGGGTCGCGACCCCCCACATTGAGAAACGAGATGGAGAATTTAAAAAATAGGCGATGACGGATTTTTTTCGACCCTGTCCGTCAAAATGACGGACTGTGAAAAAGTCTAGCGCAACCTCTGCTATGGGATGACATATCAGAGTAGCGTATATTCTGCACTTTGCCCCTTGTGTATCAATTGTTTGTATTAAGTTCAAGAAAAAACTCAGTTACTCAGGTTCTATTTGTTTGTTTTTTTCCATGTAGAAACTTGTGCATTTAAGCACATCATCTTCTGAGGTCAGATGTACAGCGTCATGACAAAAAAACCCCCAAAAAAACGAATTTGTGGCTAGTAGAACAGCTTGATGGCTAGTGACTCGGGAAAACCACTAGCCATAGTGGCCGGCAAGCGAAAAAGCCCTGATACACACACACACACACACACAGACATTATATATACACACACACACTATATATACAGACGTATATATACAGGGGGGGTAACTGAAGAGGGGGGTGGGGGGGTAACTGAAGAGGGGGGTGGGGGGTAACTGAAGAGGGGGGGTAACTGTATTGTTACCTGTAAGCACATGGTTCTCAGTTCGCTGGTCTTCACCTCACGCGTCAGACGCTCCAACGCAGACGCCACAAACAGAGGAACCACCTGCAGACACACACACACACACACACATTAACCCCTTAACCTTAGGGGGTATTTTTGAGATTTTGCACAACGTTTACTTAAATGGTTCCTGTGCCTGCATACTTTGTCCAAATTTGAAGTGGCTGGTGTCATTTGAAAGCAGAGACTCCACTGAATCCACAGAAATATTTTGTGATGTACTGCCAAGGACTTACAGGGGTTGGAACAACTTTTTTCTGAAAAGCGGTTATGAAAATCCCAGGAAATTACCACATTTCAGCAAGCTAGCTGATACATTTGGCCCTAGAAACACATTTGGGACTTACTCCCAGGTCCACTGAAGCTCAATGTCACAGGAGAACTTCATACAGCTATGTATGACCTTTCCTAAGTCAAAGATGTGTGGATATGCACATGCGTTTTTTCCAAGTGTCCAAAGAGTACCATTTGGAGACTCCAAAGGTGCCTTTTGGATAGCCAAAACGCACCCTCCAAATAAAGTCTTACTGAACAAGAACCCTTTGTGCTAGAAGCATGATCTTGATCACAAATGAAAGCTTACCCTTTGAGGTGTATTATAGTGCCCTTGCTTGGTTGGAAATGGCTTTAGGATGGCATCACAGAGGCATCACTGTACAGAAATTGCATTTTTTTACACTTCGTCCAGGAAAAAAAAGGCAACCAAAGTATTATAGAGCATATTTGAAGTTTTATTGTGATATGTGCAAACAATTTTACTTGTGCAAACTGTGTATGGCTGTGCCTATTAGTTGAAATTTCTTTCCAGATATCACTGATTTTTGGAAAGGGTATGTTGTACAATTCGTCACGTCTCCAGTAGTCCGTAATTGCAGGCAATGGTATCATTCCCATATAAACGGCCAGGTAGGAAAAAATGTCCGGAATGCTAATGTCACTCCATTTGTTACCGTGATGTTGGGACCCAAACTTATTTGTGTTTTGTAACAAGGTGCGCAGTAGAGTGTCTGTGAAAAACAGTCTGAAGAGCTGTAGTGTGGTATATACTGCTCCTTGGATGAGCAGTGGGCCAGGTGTCCGTGCTGGACGAAAGGTGGGCTGAGTTGGCAAGTGGTCCTCTGTATTCTCATCCAGCCAAGGCCTGGCATCCTCCTCAGCATCTGCTGACGCTTGGCCTTGGCCTCTCCCTCTCCCTCGGCCTCTGGCGCTGCCTCTCCCTCGGGCTCTGGCTGCTACCCTCTTTTGTGAAGGTCCAGCATTTTCCTCTTCCTCTTCGTCACCATCTCCTCCCTCCCGGCTTCTTTTTCTCCCCCTGGAGACCTTGGGCTGCCATTCCTCATCACTGTCACTAAAACAACACAGAGAAAAAATAAACAATGAAAAACATGTAATACACAGTGTCAATAATATGCATTCACTCTTGACTGTATTTACATCTAAATTGTCTCATGTCATTGCAACAGGCTCATTTCCCCTGGCTTGTCTTTCTCACAGACCCCACTGTTCTCACTTGTTGCTTTGTGAGACCTCTCCCAGTATCACACATTCAAGGTGTTTTACCCCAACCCCCAACACTACTTCAGTGCATGTACTCCCAGTTGTTGTCCATTCCCCACACCCCACCCCCACCACACACACACCCACACACAAACACACACCAGAGAAATAGTCTGGAGTAGTGCCTGTACCCAATACAATCCCCCCCCCACACACACACTCCAGATACATAATGTAGTAGTGCCTACCCAATACAACTTTCCCCATTAGGACAGCAATACACACAGGCACCAGATAAATAATCTGGAGTAGTGCCTGTAACCAATACAATCCCCCCAACACACACTAGATACATAATATAACGTAGTCCCTACCCAATACAGCTTTCCCCATTCTTCTTCCAAACTATCTAACTTTAGGGCACCAACATTATGCATTTTTACATCAGGAAGAGCACAACATAAAGACTACCTTTCAAATGGGCTTGGTAATGTTCAGATTGTAACATGCAAACGATATTTTATGATAAAAAAAACAATGCCATGAAATAAAGAACATTACTGGACTCCTGGTATAAATATACAATGCTTACCTTTCGAAATTGCGATCCCTGCCTTCCAGAAAGTCCTGGAATGCTTCGGAATTTTCGCTGTCCTCACTTTCAATGATATCCGGGTTTGTTTCCCCCTCCTCTTGAAGCGATACAGACATTGCTGACGGCCCAGCTGCTTCTTCAGGTTCTGTTTCCATGTGTTTGGACTTCTTTTGTCGTTTTGGCATTTTGAAATAAATCAAAATAAACAAAAAACTAACTGGGAAGCGTCTGGAAGTGAGTTTGTACTGCTCGCGCCGGCTTCTCTAAAGTAATCTCTTTACGCACGCTGAGCGAATGAGAGTGCACTCACGGTACGCAGCCGCTTGTCTCCGCCTCTGTGGGGGATGGGCTGGCTTGCCATAGTGCGTTGGAAAGCTGTGTTTCCCAGTTACAAGCACGTGCTGTCGTCTTCTTTCTAGCTTCTGATTCGGCGAAGCTACAGTCAATCAAAGCAAGGGTGTCACAAAAAAAACAGAAGCACCTAGTTGGTTTCTCAGCGGTGTAG
>NW_026945610.1:1026822-1029322 GCF_034702125.1 Engraulis encrasicolus | reverse complement strand
TCTCCATTAGTGGTACAACCTGAAGACAGAAAACACCACATGTTAAGAAGAATCGATTATTAATGATAAACATATTCATAATCTCCATTAGTGGTACAACCTGAAGACAGAAAACAACATGTTAAGAAGAATCGATTATTAATGATAAACATTTTCATAATCTCCATTACTGCTACTGCTAATTGAATCTGCACACTTCACCTTACTGGTGTATAGAGCTGTCAAAATTGCTCAAAAAGGACATTCGAATATTCGTTCTGAAAAACCACAAGAATTCGAACCATTCGAATATTCGAATCCTTCGAATATCACGCAAGGGAGTGTTTTATGCAAGTTCAAAGACGAGGCGAAATAGTGAAGGTCCTCGCAAAAACGAGCAGGACGTTTAAAAAAAGGCATTGAGCACAGAATAGACCAGGGATGGGCAACTTTCATGATGCGGAGGGCCACATTTCCAGGGATTAAAGCAAAAAAAAGTAATCTGACTGAACTTTTTTACCGGTTAGGCACCCGATTGAGTATCACTCCGTAACCCTACGAAAACCAATGTAGCCAGGCTCTGCCCTCATGACGAAACATACATGCAAGGAATGGTGCCAGAGCCAGCGGCATAGGCAGACGGGGCAGTCGCCTAGAGCAGAATAGGCCTATGTCTTGAGGGCGCCAGTAATACCAAAAAGTGCCACAAAATCAGAACTTCAACCAACATAAATCTTTACACTTCACATGAACAATGAATATTCATTATACACTCAGTAGATCTATATAGACTCAGTATGAGTGTACCTGTAGGTACTAGATCAGATGTGCTCAATCAGATGTAGGCCTACAATGCTATGTTTACAGATGCCAATTTCTAAATACAAAAAAAGGAAAGAGGGCGGGCAGGCCTAGGCCGCTCACCAGATTGACTAGAACTGGCCGAGAATGGAGGGATAATGGATACTATATCAGACTGCAAAGATTGAACTGAAATTTGGGGCATGTTTTGGTTATTTCCTCTTATTTCTACCCATTGTTTATGAATTGTTCACAACATCATGCAGAATGGATTCACAATGAATGCTGCTTCAAAATGGTAGCTGATCTCACAGAATTATTGACTTGGAATTGCAATGTGTTGATACAGTGAGTGATCCCATTATGGGTTTTTTTGTTGTAGTAGTAGGCTATATTTTGTCTTTCACATCAGAATGGGCAAACACTGTTCTGGTGAAAGCACTGGTGCGCATTGCTTGCAGTTGTATTTCTGACATTTAAAAAGCCATGATCATAGCAATCAGAGGGAGAAAACTAGCTTTAATTATTAGTATGTTTTTCACCCTTCGGCCTTTTTCAGTATTCATCCTGTTACAAATAACTTGTTGACGTTTACAAACAGGGTGCGGTATGTCTACCTCTGTGTTCTACCGTTTTGAAAACTACTGGCTACTTTTTTGCTTCTCGATGTGCGGTGCCAAGCACACGCTTACCATTGATTTAAAAAACGTCCCCGATTCTTCCTATGCGCACGTGTTCTACAAGCTGACAGGACGCAACAGACACGACAGTCACAGACATACGTCTATCGTTTACAAAAGTAACACACTTTCCCAAGCTTGTCGCGCAGCTTTCCACTCGAATCAAGGCAAATCACCCACCCATCAGTCCTGAGTGCGCAGTGCGCAAATAGGCTAACTGAACTCAAACGAAACGCATAGTCCGAGAAGATGGGCACAGACGTTGAGCCACTCAAAAACAAGCGCACACACAACTGTTGCTGCTGCACACTATTCCAGTTAGCAGAAATAGCGTCACACAGTAACCAGCCTTGAAAGTGAAACAAACGTCGAAACGGCATTTATCGACCATGAGTCCACCCATCAGAACACTGCTTCCCAGAACAAGACGTGGCATAAATTGGCTCTGCCAGGGATAGCCTATCCGTGACCCAAATGCAACCCATTTTTAACTTATTTCTTGAATATATATATCGGCAACAACAAAGTTAATCTGCTATGAGTACAGATGAGACTGTGAATTATCCGTTGTCAAAAAGACAACTAGCTCTACACGCAGCCAGTCAAACGCGCTAAACTTTGAGGATGAAACGCATGGTAGGCTATCCTCCTAGTTAGCTGCCATAGTCGTCCCATTGGGGCTATGAATAATGCTAGTAAGAGTCACAATGCTTAAAAGGCAAACCCTTCATGAAAAGGACATCATACGCAGTCGAAGTAAACTATTCATTTTTTTTCTAAATATCTGCCACGGCAGGTGCAATGATATGGAAACGTCATTGCACTTTATACATTGTATTACAATTATTTTCTTTTCTGCCATCAGCAACAATTTTGGCTATTTATTTTTTTTAATCTCTCGCGTTGCGCTGCCACAGAATTGTTGACCGCTCGTGTACTTTTTTTTGGAAGACGGAAGAACAGGGGATGACCAAAACATAGGCTACTGATGAGTGAATGTTGTATCACACCGCCAATGGTGGAGTGTATAGCCTAACTAC